>NC_053026.1:240289526-240305703 GCF_003073215.2 Triticum urartu
CGAGATCTGGATCTAGGGTTTGCACGTGGACCGAGGCAGGGCCAGAGTTGCTCGCCACAGACGAGGAAGATGCTGGCCAGAGGGTCGGGGAGGCTCGCTGGAGTCGCGGGGCGGGCGGATCCGGTCGGTGTCGGTCTCCGAAGTAGAGGGGCGCGGGGGCGCGGGCGGCGACGCGCCGACGGGAGGCGGCGGAGCTAGGGCGGCGGCGGCGTGGGAGGTCCGTCGGTGGCGCGCGGCTGTGGTGGCAGAGGAAGGCGGCGGAGCTCGCCGGACGGTGACGGCGAAGCACGCGGTGGCGCGGTCGGCGAGGGAGACCAGGCGGCGAACGTGGCGGCGGTTGCGGGCCCGGCGATGGCGGACGCGTCCGGATGTCAGGGGACGTGTCCCGTGGCGGCGGGGGAAGTTTAGCTAGGGTTTGACCGTGAATTTTCAGGGAGGCACACATATATATAGGTAGAAGGAGTTAGGAGAGTCCAAATGAGGTGCGGTTTTCGGCCACGTGATCTTGGTAGAATGACCGAGAGGATGGAGGGGGTTTGGATGGGTTTTGGGCCACTTTGGAGGGGTGTTGTGCTGCAACACACACGAGGCCTTTACGGTTCCTCGGTTAACCGTTGGAGTATCAAACGGACTCCAAATGGCACGAAACATGACAGGCGGTCTACGGGTAGTGTACCAAGGCCGTTTGGCAAGTCTCGGTCCAATCCAAGAACGTTTAACACCCGCACACGAAAAAAGGCAAAAGGGGACGCTAGAGGACATAGGAGTGTCGGATCGCAAAACGGACAACGGGGAAAAAGCTCGGATGCATGAGACGAACACGTATGCAAATGCGAAGCACATGATGACATGATATGAGATGCATGACATGGACAAAATGCAAAATGAAGACAAAACCCAACCACGAGGGAATATCATAACTTAGAGCCGAAAATGGCAAGAGTTGGAATACAAATATGGCAAGTTACATACGGGGCGATACAACACTCCACCACTACGAAAGGATATCGTCCCGAGATTTAGGACGGGAACAACTCCAGATATTCGGAACGGAGGTGGTCCTCGCATTCACAGGTGGCTTCACGGTCGGAATGATGTGACCACTTCACTTTCAGGAATTTGATAGACCTGTTGCGAGTCTTGCGCTCGGTTTCTTCAAGAATAGCAATGGGATGCTCATGATAAGACAGGTCTTCTTGGAGATCAATCTCTTCGAAGTTGATGGTGCGGTCAGGAGTCTTGAAACACTTGCGAAGCTGAGACACGTGAAACACATCATGCACATTTGCAAAGTTGGATGGAAGCTCAAGTTGATAGGCGAGATCGCCTCTTTTTCCAATGATCTTGAAAGGACCGACGTATCTAGGGGCAAGCTTCCCTTTGATACCGAAGCGATGAGTACCTTTCATTGGAGAGACGCGAAGGTAGACATGGTCTCTGATCTCGAAAGCCAAGTCACGATGCTTGCTATCATAGTAACTCTTCTGGCGCGATTGCGCGGCTTTGAGATTTTCACGAATGACTTTGCACATTTCTTCAGCCTCTGTGATCAAGTCATTTCCATGAATTTGGCGTTCACCAGTCTCTGACCAGTTAAGAGGAGTATGGCACTTTCTGCCATAGAGAATCTTGAATGGGGCCTTGCCCGAACTCGCTTGGAAGCTGTTGTTGTAGGAGAACTCGGCATATGGAAGACAATCTTCCCACTTCATACCGAAAGAATTGACACATGCCCTGAGCATATCTTCAAGAATTTGATTTACTCGCTCGACTTGGACACTAGTTTGAGGATGAAAGGCTGTGCTGAACCGAATGTTGGTTCCCATAGCCTTCTGAAAGGAATCCCAGAACTTAGAGGTAAAGATGCTCCCACGATCTGAAGATATCAACTGTGGAATGCCATGCAAACAGACAATCCTGGAGGTATATAGCTCTCCCAACTGAGCTGCTGTGATAGATTATTTGATAGGAAGAAAATGAGCCACTTTAGAGAGCTTGTCGATGACAATGAAGATAGCATCATTGCCACGCTTGGACTTGGGAAATCCAGTCACGAAGTCCATCTCAATATGGTCAAACTTCCATTCTGGAATGGTAAGAGGTTGGAGGAGACCAGCTGGTCGTTGGTGTTCTTCTTTCACTCTTCTACAGACATCACATTCATTCACGAACTGAGCAATCTCACGCTTCATTCGAGTCCACCAATACGACTGCTTGAGGTCATGGTACATCTTTGTACTTCCAGGGTGAATAGAAAGGAGTGAATTGTGAGGCTCGTTCATAATGACTTTATGAAGGTCACCTTTAGGAACAACAATTCGATCCTCGAAGAATAGAGTATCTTTTTCATCAAGGCGATAGCACTTGTACTTGGGTTGGCTCTTGGCAATCCCAATCTTCACCTTCTTCACCATAGCATCAAGAAGTTGAGCCTCACGAATATGATCTTCCAAAGTAGGAGAAACTTGGAGGTTGGCAAGGAATCCTTGAGGAACATCTTGGAGATTAAGTTTGCGGAAAGCTTCACAAAGATCCGGTTGGAAGGGCTTGAGAATCAAACTATTGCAGTAAGCCTTCCTGCTCAAAGCATCAGCAATGACATTGGCCTTGCCTAGAGTATATTCGATACTCGGATTATACTCTTGAATCATTTCGACCCAACGAGTCTGCCTGAGGATGAGGTTGGGCTGAGTGAAGATGTACTTGAGACTTTTATGATCAGCGAAGATGTCCACTTTTCTTCCCAACAAGAGATGTCTCCATGTTAAAAGAGCATGTTCAACTGCCGCCAACTCCAGGTCATGGGTGGGGTAGTTCTTTTCGTTGGGCTTCAATTGGCAAGAGGTATAGGCCACAACTTTCTTCTCTTGCATTAACACAGCACCGAGACCTTGCAGGGAGGCATCACAGAAAACTTCGAATGGTTTGGATTCATCAGGAGGAGTCAGAAATGGAGCTGTGACTAACTTCTCTTTGAGGGTGTTGAAAGCAATGTCACATTCAGGCGTCCAAACATACTTCACATGCTTCTAGAGAAGGTTGGAAAGAGGCTTCACGATCTTTGAGAAATTCTCAACGAATCTTCGACAATAGCTTGCGAGCCCAAGAAAGCTACGGAGCTGCTTCACATTCTGAGGTCGTTCCCGATTCACAATTGCAGACACCTTCTCAGGATTAACAGCTATGCCCTTGGCGGAGATGATATGCCCAAGGTAGAGAACCTCATCGAGCCAAAACTCGCACTTTGAAAACTTCGCATAGAACTGATGTTCTCTGAGTTTGTCCAGCACCAATCTCAGATGCTTGGCATGATCCTCCTTGTTCTTGGAAAAGAACAAAATGTCATCGAGATAAACCAAGACAAAGTCATTTGTGTAAGGGTTGAAGATGAAGTTCATTGTGCGAGAGAATGTTGGAGGAGCGTTTACAAGGCCGAAAGACATGATAGTGTATTCATAGGACCCATAGCTTGTCCTGAATGCTGTCTTGGGGATATCTTGTTCACGAATGCGAATCTGATGATAGCCCATACGGAGGTCAAGCTTGGAGAATACTTGAGCACCTTTGAGTTGTTCGAAAAGCTCATTGATGTTGGGAAGTGGGTACTTGTTCTTTATGGTCTTCTTGTTCAATGGACGGTAGTCGACACAAAGTCGGTCCGTGCCATCCTTCTTCTTGACAAAAAGAACACCACAACCCCAAGGAGAAGAACTTGGTCGGATCAGACCCATACGCTCTTGTTCATCGAGTTGTTTCTTCAGCTCCTTCAACTCTTCTGGTCCAAGCTTGTAAGGACGTTTGCAAACAGGTTCGTGCCAGGCTCAAGATCGATGACGAATTCAACTGGCCGGTGAAGAGGCATTCCTGGAAGCTCTTCTGGAAAGACGTCTTGATATTCACAAACGATAGGAATTTGAAGATGGCATCCAACTCGCCCTTCTCGTTGAGAGAAAACAGTCGAATGGTATCATCACAAGCGGCAAAGACGATCACATCCTCAGACGAGTGTGTCAATTGAATCTGCCTGGCAGCACAATCAAGTTGAGATTTGTGCTTAGAAAGCCAGTCCATGCCGAGAATTAGATCAATATCCAAGTTACCAAGAACCATTGGAGAGGACAGAAATTTATGGTCTCCAAACTGAACAGAGACATCGGGAGCAACCAAACTAGAAGTCATAAGATTTCCAGGAGAAACAACTTGCATGACTTTGGACAAAACCTCTGTGTCAACATTGTGCTTCGATGCAAAAGGGAATGACATGAAAGAACACGATGCACAAGTGTCAAAAGGAACTCTTGCAGGAATATCATTCACAGGAAGGTTACCCATGATCACTTCTGACGAGTCCTCTGCCTGAGCTGCGTTCATCATGTTGACCTTGGCATGCTTGGGATTATGCTTGACCACTGCATTGCTAGCAGATCTCACAGGAGGAGGAGGTGGAAGACGCCTCTGGTTGAAACATTTGTTTGCATAGTGACCCTTCTGCTGACACTTGCTGCACGTAACCTCTGAGAGCGGCCGGTGAAACGGAGCACTTGATCTTGGAGCATGAGACGAAGCTTTGCTCTGAAAGCCTGGGTTGGGTGGGTGGGAAGATCCATTGCCACCTTTGCTCTTCTGCTGATAAGGCTGACGGAACGGAGGAGGAGGAGGAGGCAACCAATACTTTTGCTGCTTAGCTGCCACTTGAGTTGAAGAATAAGAAGGAGTTGCATCCCTGACTCTCTTCTTGGAAGCATCACACTTGAGCTGAGCAGCCTCTTGCTTTAATGCCATGGTGTAGAACTCATCATACTTTTTCGGCTCAAAAAGCACGAGAGCTAGTTGCAGATCTTCTCTGAGGCCACCTCTGAACTGATAAATCATGCTCTTCTCATCAGGGACGTCTTTCTTGGCGAAGCGAGCGAGCCTCTGGAACAGGATGTTGTATTGGTAAACAGACAAGTTGCCTTGCTTCAGGTTGCGGAACTCCTCACGCTTACTCTCAACAACACTTTGAGGAATGTGGTGAGCTTTGAAGTCTTGGCGGAAATCATGCCAGGTAATCACACGACCTCCTCTGGAATCTTCGTATTGTTGATACCACTCATCAGCTTGGTCTTTGAGTTGGAATGAAGCAAACTAGACAAAGTCCTCATGCCTGACGTTGCTACACTCAAAATGTTTGCAGATATCCACGAGCCAATCGTCAGCGTCTGTGGCCTCGACACAGTTACTGAAAGACTTCGGCTGGTTTGCGAGGAACTGGTTGAGGGTAACAAACTGAGTTTGATTGTTGCCATGGCCTTGATTTCCTTGGTTGCGCTCTTGCAAGAGTTGCATAATCATCTGCATGTTGGCGTTGGTAGTGGCCATCACAACTTGCCATGCCTCCGAAGGTGGAGGTGGTGGCAGAGGTTCCAGATTCTGACGCGTTGGAGGAGCCATCCTGAAGAGGGTGACATCTGTTAGCATCTTGAAAGACATATATTCAAGCTGAATCAAATGGATCAAAATTGCAACATATAGCCTTAACATTCAAACAAGAATGAACGAATGGATTCCAAATTAAATGATCACACTTCCATAAATTGAGAAGCCACTTAGATAGAGGTAGATGAATAAAACAACAAGGTACATATATGAACAAATAATTGGTAAGGATTACCCAATCACAAACCAACTATCTGCGGAAAGAAATACTAGAGCTACATGAATTCCCACCTATGAAACTCCCAAAACTTTCCGGTTATGCAATCAGGTGTTGGGGATACAGGGGAAGCATAATATCTCACCCAAAACTAGCAAATCCTACATCCAGCTTTATCCATCCTTCAACACATAACCAAGAAACATTCGGAAATCATTTACCTCAACCTGGGTTATGGCAATACTCCCGAACTCCCGCCCCAGTACTGGGTGGCATCGAGGTTATCTCACCAACAACTGCATAAAGGAGATTTTCGATGTCGGCGAACTCAGGTATTCCAGAACTGCAACGATAAAATTGTGATGACAACACCTCGGAGCTCTACTCCCCGGGAAATTGCCACAACCCCTAAATGTCAGGAGGCACCAAGAACAATGTTCTCATCACAAAACCATCGGAACGATTCCAAGATACCCACGTGATGCTAAATTTTTTTAGTGAAATTTGAGAAGAGAAGAGTCAAAACTCTACGTTAGGATGCCTTGTTGGGGATACACATAACAGGTAGGCCCACGAAGGGTCGAAATATCATGAAGCATGGTTCCACACAACATGTGGGTCCAGGTAAATTTCATAGAGACATACTATCCACTCGGACAAGTAGCGTACTATCCACTCGACCAAGCAGCATACCATCCACTCGGATGACAGTTCACCACTCGACCGTACGACTCACTCAGATATATGAAGACCAGCAGGCAGCAAAGCAGTCGACATCATTCTCATAGTGAAGGCTTGATAGTGGGATGGCTTTATGGCATTCATGCCCCACTTTGTAACATAGGAGGTGAGGGGGTGGCGCACTCTATATAAGCCACCCCCACCACTATACTAGGGGCTCTTTTCTTTCACCTTTCTCTCTTTCTAACCATTAGTCTCAGGACTACGGGGATCCGTTCTTCTCTCATTGTAATCTCCGGATACATTCTAAGATAAAACAAAGCCTCTCCGGAGCACGAGACATAGGGTTGTTATCTCTACCGTGAGAGGCCCGAACTCGCTAATAAACAGTGTCACCCATATGGATCTCGACAGATCATGCTCCTTTATCCTACCCCTATCTTATTGTCGGAATCGTTACCACGACAGTTGGCGCCCACCGTGGGGCATGGCGTCTATCGAGCGGAAATTGTTTTTTTCTCCGACCCCCGCCCGCCGATCAATAATCGTCAATGGAGAATCTGATGTTCAGGACATCACTCCATTCACAGGAGAGGCATGATACTCTTCGTTCAAAGGGATCAGGAAGTTTCCATCCTGTCTTTTTCTATACAAATGATTTTTAATCTAACAATAGTTGTTTTTCTTCTATATGTACACGCGCTAACGTGAGTTCCGTGGAGTTTGGGCTACCATGCCATTCACGGCGAACACATGATGCTCTTCACGCAAAAGGATCAGGGGATTGCCTATTTAATCCTATATCTTTCTTTTGCAATCCATCAACGATCTTACCATGGGTCGCTTCTTCTCCTTTATGTTCGTAAATCTCAGGAAGTAGTGAAAAATGAAGAAGAGAAGACACCATGCGTGGAGGAGGACCACCTCGTCACTCGATGGTGTGGTGGGCGACTTTCTAGTTTCCTGCGGCGTCCCTTGTCAGCCACACAGCGCGATCCCCGCCCTCGATGCGCGGACCTGACATAGCACCGACGCAGGGGCTGTCCATGATCACGGTAAGACGGGAGCCACTGGATCGACACGCCGCCACCTCAAGCTCCGCCCGCACGCAGCCTGGCAGGAGAACGCCGTCCCACACTCGGATTTTTGCAGACTGCCTCACCTCACGCCGGATCCGTAGCAAAGCTGACATCACCACCGTGACCGACCAGAGAGCCTTGCCCCTCGCCTTCCACTTTCCTTCTAATCTTTAATTCCTTACAATTTATCTTGTGCATGCAGGACATGAATGGCCGTGGGAAAGGAAAACGTCCACTAAATGCATGGGCGGTTTTAACTCTTCCTTAATTACCAACTAACTAACTCCTCTTGCATGCACGTATAGATTTTGGACGTGGGCACTTTCCTCATTAGTGACTGCGTGGGCCTCCTTCTAAAGGTATAATTGCTTTTTTAAGCGCCTCATCAGCTGAGGATTTTCAGTGTCAGTTTCTTAGTTACCGCGGTCAAAACTTCTAAAGGTATAATTGTGCATGCATGCATAACCATCCACGGCCTTTAATCCTTGCAAGATGCATCCGTGCAGGGACCCTTTGTCCATCAAAATATATTCATAGCTATGTTTCCTACTAACTTGGAGGTCACACGTCCGTCATCGTCTCCGGACAGTGGTTCACTCGGATAGACATTCCATTTGAGCTATGTACAGACGACTAACATGTAGTCACCCGACCGGCTCATCTTTTATTTCACTCGACTGATGGCGTGGCGACTGGATCGCAGCCCAGATGTGGTTCACTCGGGCACGCGGGTGCACTTAGATGAGGTGTTCACTTGGACAGCGCTCGCTTGGCTGTCAAGTCCGTGGATCCAGTTGGTCGATTCACCTTTTTACTTGGCCGGCTAACGTACAGATTCATCCGGGGGCTGGCTGCGCCCCTGCAAGCAGCCACGCCATCCTCCGACATCAACTGCCCAATGCAGCACAGACCCGAACCGGCTCCTTCCTCGAGCCAGTCACGCCCACGTGCGCGCGCGAGCTTCCTCTCCCGGCGCCGACATTCTATCACGTCCAGGTTCACCGAGACATATAGTTTACTCGGACGGTTAACAAACTACTGCGATAGTTGGACAAGCACTCGACACTAGACATGTCTTCGTCACCGCTCGGTCGCCCTGCGCGCCGACATCTATTGGACACGTCCTCACCATTCGGGCACCCCTCGCGGTCATTTGGAGGACACGTCTTCATTTGCTTGCCTGACAAGGTTTTATCAGAAAATTATAATATGCAGATGTTCGGCCGCTCCGCGCGTCGCCACTCGGTTGGTCACCTCATCACCACTCGGCCACTCCGTGCGTCGCCACTCGGTTGGTCACCCCATCACCACTCGGCCGCTCCGTGCATCGCCACTCGGTTGGTCACCTCATCACCATCCGGCCGCTCCACGCGTCGCCACTCGGTTGGTTACCTCATCACCACTCGGCTGCTCCACTCGTCGCCACTCGGTTGGTCACCTCATCAGCACTCGACCGCCCCGCGCGTCGCCACTCGGTTGGTTACCGCATCACCACTCGGCCTCTCCGCGCGTCGCAACTCGGTTGGTCACCTCATCACCACTCGGCCGCCCCGCGCGTCGCCACTCGGGTCGGTTACGTCATCACTGCTCGGCCGCTCCGCGCGTCGCCACTCGGTTGGTCACCTCATCACCGCTCGGCCGCCCCGCGCATCACCACTTGGTTGGTCACCTCATCACCGCTCGGCCGCTCCGCGCGTCGCCACTCAGTTGGTCACCTCATCACCCCTCGGCCGCTCCGTGCGTCGCCACTCGGTTGGTCACCTCATAACCATTCGGCTGCTCCGTGCATCACCATCGGTTAGTCACCTCATCACCATTCGGCCACTCCGTGCGTCACCATCGGTTGGTCACCTCATCACCACTCGGCCGCCCCACGCGTCGCCACTCGGTTGGTCACCTCATAACCATTCGGCCGCTCCGTGTGTCGCCATCGGTTGGTCACCTCATAACCATTCGGCCGCTCCGTGCGTCGCCATCGGTTGGTTACCTCATCACCACTCGGCCGCTCCGTGCGTCGCCATCGGTTGGTCACCTCATAACCACTCGGCCGCGCCGTGCGTCGCCACTCGGTTGGTCACCTCATCACCACTCGGCCGCCCCGCGCGTCGCCACTCGGTTGGTTACCTCATCCCCGCTCGGCCGCGCCATGCGTCGCCACTCGGTTGGTCACCTCATCACCACTCGGCCGCCCCGCGCGTCGCCACTCGGTTGGTTACCTCATCCCCGCTCGGCCGCGCCATGCGTCGCCACTCGGTTGGTCACCTCATCACCACTCGGCCGCCCCGCGCGTCGCCACTCGGTTGGTTACCTCATCCCCGCTCGGCCGCGCCATGCGTCGCCACTCGGTTGGTCACCTCATCACCCTTCGGCCGCCCCGCGCGTCGCCACTCGGTTGGCCACCTCATCACCACTCGGCCGCCCGGCGCGTTGCCACTCGATTGGTCACCTCATCACCGCTCGGCCGCTCCGCGCGTCGCCAATCGATTGGTCACCTCATCACCTCTCGGCCGCTCCGTGCGTCGCCACTCGGTTGTTCACCTCATTACCATTCGGCCGCTCTGTGCATCGCCATCGGTTAGACACCTCATCATCATTCGACCGCTCCGTGCGTCGCCATCGGTTAGTCACCTCATCACCACTCGGCCGCCCCACGCGTCGCCACTCGGTTGGTCACCTCATAACCATTCGACCGCTCCGTGCGTCGCCATCGGTTGGTCACCTCATAACCATTCGGCCGCTCCGTGCATCGCCATTGGGTGGTCACCTCATCACCACTCGGCCGCCCCGCGCGTCGCCACTTGGTTGGTCACCTCATAACCATTCGGCCGCTCCGTGCGTCGCCATCGGTTGGTCACCTCATCACCACTTGGCTGCCCCGCGCATCGCCACTCGGTTGGTCACCTCATAACCATTCGGCCGCTCCGTGCGTCGGCATCGGTTGGTCACCTCATAACCATTCGTCCTAAAACCGCATTTACCAGAAGGTACGGGTTATATGAGTATACGGTTATGTCATTTGGACTGACTAACGCCCCTGCCTACTTCATGAGCATGATGAACAAAGTGTTCATGGAATATTTGGATAAGTTTGTTGTGGTGTTTCATTGATGATATAATGGTATACTCGAAGAACGAGGAGGAGCACGAAGAGCATTTGCGTTTAGTTCTTGAGAAACTCAGGGAACATCAGTTGTATGCCAAGTTCAGCAAATGCGAGTTTTGGCTGAAGGAAGTTGGATTCCTTGGACATGTTATATCAGGAGAAGGTGTAGCAGTAGATCAACGAGCTAGTCAACTAGAGGCTCACTAGGGACACATTGTGGTCTATGTATTCACACATGTATTACGATTTCCGGATAATACAATTATAACATGAATAATAGACAATTATCATGAACAAGGAAATATAATAATCATTTTATTATTGCCTCTAGGGCATATTTCCAACATTCAACCCCTACACAAATGACTTCGTCTTGGTCTACCTCGATGACATTTTGGTATTTTCCAAGAACAAGGAAGATCATGCCAAGCACTTGCGTTTGGTGCTGGATAAGCTCAGAGAACATCAGTTCTATGCCAAGTTTTCAAAGTGCGAGTTTTGGCTCGATGAGGTTCTCTATCTTGGACATATCATCTCTGCCAAGGGCATAGCGGTGAATCCTGAGAAGGTGTCTGCAATTGTGAATTGGGAACCACCTCAGAACGTGAAGCCTCTTTCCAACCTTCTCGAGGAGCATGTCAAGTACGTTTGGTCTCCTGAATGTGACATCGCTTTCAACACCCTGAAAGAGAAATTAGTCACTGCTCCAGTTCTGACTCCTCCTGATGAATCCAAACCGTTCAAGGTCTTCTGTGATGCCTCTCTTCAAGGTCTTGGTGCAGTGTTGAAGCAAGATAAGAAAGTTGTGGCTTATACTTCTCGCTGGTTGAAGCCCAACGAGAAGAACTACCCCACTCACGACCTCGAGTTGGCGGCAGTTGTTCATGCTCTTTTGACTTGGAGACATCTCTTATTGGGAAGAAAAGTGGACATCTTCACTGACCAGAAGAGTCTCAAGTACATCTTCACTCAGCCTTATCCCAACCTCAGGCAAACTCGTTGGGTCGAAATGATTCAAGAGTATAATCCGAGTATCGAATATACTCCAGGCAAGGCCAATGTAATTGCTGACGCTTTGAGAAGAAAGGCTTACTACAATAGTTTGATTCTCAAGCCTTACCAACCCGAGCTTTGTGAAGCTTTCCGCAAACTCAATCTGCAAGTTGTTCCTCAAGGTTTCGTCGCCAACCTTCAAGTCTCTCGTACTTTGGAAGATCAGATTCGCGAGGCTCAAGTTCTTGATGCTATGGTGAAGAAGGCGAAGATTGGGATTGCCAAGAGTCAATCCAAGTACAAGTGCTATCGTCTTGATGACAAGGATACTCTCTTCTTCGAGGATCGCATTGTTGTGCCTAAAGGTGACCTTCGTAAAGTCATTATGAACGAGGCTCACAATTGACTCCTCTCTATCCACCCTGGAAGTACAAAGATGTACCAAGACCTCAAGCAGTCGTATTGGTGGACTCGAATGAAGCGTGAGATTGCTCAGTTCGTGAATGAATGTGATGTCTGCAGAAGAGTGAAGAAAGAACACCAACGACCAGCTGGTCTCCTCCATCCTCTTGCCACTCCAGAATGGAAGTTTGACCACATTGAGATGGACTTCGTGACTGGATTTCCAAAGTACAAGCGTGGAAATGATGCTATCTTCGTTGTCATCGACAAACTCACAAAAGTGGCTCACTTTCTGCCTATCAAAGAGTCTATCACAGCAGCTCAATTTGTAGAGCTATATACCTCTCGGATCGTCTCTCTGCACGGCATTCCACAGTTGATTTCTTCAGATCACGGCAGCATCTTCACCTCCAAGTTTTGGGATTCTTTTCAGAAGGCCATGGGCACCAACATCCTTTTCAGCACAGCTTTTCATCCTCAAACTAGCGGCCAAGTCGAGCGTGTCAATCAGATCCTTGAAGATATGCTCAGGGCTTGCGTTATCTCCTTCGGTATGAAGTGGGAAGATTGTCTTCCATATGCCGAGTTCTCCTACAACAACAGTTTCCAAGCGAGTTCGGGCAAGGCCCCATTTGAAATTCTCTATGGTAGGATGTGCCATACTCCTCTCAACTGGTCAGAGACTGGTGAACGTCAACTTGTTTGAAATGACTTGATCACAGAGGTAGAAGAGATGTGCAAAGTCATTCGTGATAACGTCAAAGAAGCGCAATCGCGCCAGAAGAGCTACTATGATAGTAAGCATCATGATTTGGCTTTCGAGATCGGAGACCATGTTTACCTCCGCGTTTCTCCAATGAAAGGTACTCGTCGCTTCGGTATCAAAGGGAAGCTTGCCCCTAGATACATGGGCCCTTTCAAGATCGTCAGCAAGAGAGGCGATCTCGCCTATCAACTCGAGCTTCCCTCCAACTTTGCAAATGTGCACGACGTGTTCCATGTCTCTCAGCTCCGCAAGTGCTTCAAGACCCCTGACCCCACCGTCAACTTTGAAGACATTGATCTCCAAGAAGACCTTTCTTATCGTGAGCACCCAGTTGCTATTCTTGAAGAAACTGAGCGCAAGACTCGCAACAAGTAAATCAAATTCCTCAAAGTCAAGTGGTCACACCATTCCAACCGTGAATCCACCTGGGAACACGAGGATCACCTCCGTTCTGAGTACCCACAGTTTTTCCAGTCCTAGATCTCGGGACGAGATCCTTTCGTAGTGGTGGAGTGCTGTAACACCCCGGATGTAATTTACCTTATCTGTACTCCAACTCTTGCCGTTTCCGGCACTAAGTTATTTCATTTCTTGTTGTCGGGTTTTTGTCTCCATGTGTTGTTGTCTTTGTCATGCATCTCATATCATGTCATCATGTGCATTGCATTCGCATATGTGTTCGTCTCATGCATCCGAGCATTTTCCCCGTTGTCCGTTTTGCATTCCGGCGCTCCTATGTCGTCCGGTGCCCCTTTCTACCTCTTTTCGTGTGTGGGGGTTATTCATTTCCGGATTGGACCGAGATTTGCCATGCAACCTTGGTTTACTACCGGTGGACCGCCTGTCAAGTTTCGCGCCATTTGGACTTCGTTTGATACTCCAACGGTTAACCGAGGGATCGAAAAGGCCTCGTGTGTGTTACAGCCCAACACCTTTCCAATTTGGCCCGAAACCCACCTAAAACCCTCTCCATCATCTAGAGCATTCGATCACGATCGCGCGGCCAAAAACCGCACCTCATTTGGAGCTTCCTAGCTCCTCCTACCGATAAAATGGTCTCTTCCCCGAAAATCCCGGGTCATTCCTACCCTAACCCTAGCCCCGCTCCTCTCCCCGCGGGCGGACACATCCGCCGCCACCGAATGAAGCCGCCACTGCCGCCTCCGCGCCAATCAGGCGACGCCACGTGGGGCCCCGCCACCCGCCCACCGAGGCCCGCACGGCCCGCCGCCGGCCGTCGGAGCCCATCGCGCCACCACCGCCCGCCTCCCTCCCGCGCGCCGCTCGCCACACCGTGCCGCTTCAGCGCTGCCGCGCGCATCGCCACCTCGCCCACCGGACCACGCCGGCCGCCGCCTGGCTCCGCCCGAGCTCGCCGGAGGAGTTCCGGAGCCGCCCACCGCCGCGCCGTCCGGTGCCCTCGTCGCCGGAGCACCTCGAGGCCACCGGATCTCGCCTCCTCCTCGCCTCCCCCCTCGCCGGTTTGGAGCTTTGACCCCGCTGGAGAAAAAACAACCTCACCGGAGACCTCGGTTTTCGTTCTCGCGAGGAACCCTAGATCTAGTCGGGGTTGACTTTTTCTCTCTCCTCTCGTTAATTTTTTGCAATCTTCATCATGCCATAACTCTGCATCCGCAGCTCCGATTCGTGCGTGTAGCATATCAAAATGTTCGCCTTGACGAGTACATCATTTCATCTCACTACATCTTTTTCATTTGAGCTCATCTTGATGCCCGAAATGCTATTGGAAGAGGGCTATGTGAGGAATTTGTCAGATCTGTTTCAGCAAATGGCATTTTGTCAATTTTACCATGATTAATGTGCGCATGCTATGATCCTGAGCTCTACATGTGTTTTGTTATATGCCATGCCATCTTTACAGGGGTGTATGCCATGTATTTTTGTGATATTTTTGGTGACTAGCACAAGCTTGCAAAGTAGCGTAATCGTTGATGCAGATTTCAGGGACTTAGAATTTCACTAAGTCCTTGTCCTGTTTTTGTTGTTATGCCATATGTTCATGTTGTTTTCTAGTGATCCGTGCCTCTTTTGAGGATGATCAGTAAGGATGTTTTGTTAACATTGTGGTTCTCTATCCATCCCTGTCTTTGTTTGGATTTATGGAGCACCCTAGCTTGAGTCAATCGAGCTCTACTTTTGCTACAAAATGATCCTGGCAGATTGTTGACATGTTTAGCGATTTTGCCGAGGATGTTGCTATTGATCCGTGCATGCTATGTTGTTGTTCTTGCCATGTCTTGCCCCTATGCCATGCCTTCTTGATGGATGTATGCTTAGTTTGTCATGCCATGCTCTGTAGTGAGTGCATCGAGCTCGTAAACATGCCTACTCGTTAACTGTTTTGCATGCTCCAGTTTTTCACTAAGTCTGAATCTGTTTATGTTTTTTGCCATGTTCACATGCTTGCAATTGTATTTTCTGATCCCCTTTGGCTCAAGGTCACTAAGGGACTTTTCTTAAGTGCTTTGAGTAGCTTCATACCATGCCTTTCCTTGCCATGTTGAGTTCCTGTAGCTTGTAGTTTTCATGCTCTAAAGTGTGCTTCCTGATGATAAATTCCAACCTTGTGTTAATTTCACTAAGTCTGAAACCTGTTATCATTTGCTCTTTTGCCATGCTTGTTTGAACCTGTTATTGGATGAATTAACCGTAGCTCAGTGTTCATATTTTGTCAAGCTTCATGAGTGGATCCCTGCCATGTATTTTGTTGTCATGTTTGAGTGCAGTAGCATATTTATCTTGATGCATTTAGATGGCTGCTTGCTGATTATCGCAGACCGGTGCCATATTTGTTTTGCTTTCCATTTCCAAACCATGCATCCGATTCCGGTGATCTTTATATTGATTTCAACCAAAATCAAATCACCTTTCCAGTGGAACTCTTGGATTTCCATGTTGAGGCCAGGTTCTATCATTCCTTGTCAAATCTTGCATACGCATCACATACCGCATCCCGCATATCATACCATGTTTGCATCATATTGTTTGAGCATTGCACGTGGTTGATTATGTTCCGTTTGCTTGTTGTTCTTGTTTGGGTAGAGCCGGGAGACGAGTTCGTGAACGAGGAGCCCGTTGAGTTCGCTTACGAGGATCAAGGCAAGTCTGACAACTTTGCAGGCAAGATGATCATACCCTCGAAATCACTTCTATCTTTGCTTGCTAGATGCTCTCTCTTTTGCTATGCCTATGCTACGATACCTACCACTTTCTTACCATGCCTCCCATATTGCCATGTCAAACCTCTAACCCACCATGTCCTAGCAAACCGTTGTTTGGCTATGTTACCGCTTTGCTCAGCCCCTCTTATAGCGTTGCTAGTTGCAGGTGAAGATTGGAGATTGTTCCTTGTTGGAACATTGTTTCTTGTTGGGATATCACCATATTATCTTGTTTATCTTAATGCATCTATATACTTGGTAAAGGGTGGACGACTCGGCCTTTTTCCTAGTGTTTTGTTCCACTCTTGCCGCCCTAGTTTCCGTCATATAGGTGTT